>NC_040036.1:18546577-18588479 GCF_003713205.1 Coffea eugenioides
CATGAGTACCTTCGGAATAAGTCTTAGAACTTGTTACCAAAACCAATATGTGACTGTGAGGAGGCACTTGGTTCTTATATTGTTGAACAAGTCCAATGCTATTTAAGAGTCGGACCCCGGGGCGCCTTTCTCGTTTGCAAGTTGATGACCAACTCTAATGTAATTTGCTTATAGCTTTGATTAAGTTGTTTGCAAATCCTGTGACTGTGATAATTAATCCATCTCATTAATATGTGATCGCTTGTACTTTGCAGTACTCCCCCGTCTAGTGTTAATGGTATTTCAGTGCTACAACAATTTTCATCTAGAATACTATTGTAAAAAATGCACCTTTTGATTGTGATTTTTACGCAATGTCAATGCGTACACTAATAGATTTAGATGACACATGTAAAATTTGGTGTTTAAATTTAAATTTAAATGATATGACATGCATCTAGACCCGTCCGTATATACAATGACAGTACAAAAAAGATTAATTCTTTCCGTATTTAATTAGTTAAAATGAGTATACATTTGTCATTTTGAAAGAAAGCAATATCTTAGTCGTGTTAGTTTCGACTTATATGGTGTAGTAGGAGAGGAACTTGGCTCATTTTTCGGTGGATTCTCTCTTCATTGAATATATGACACGTGTCTTTATTTACTATCAAGAGTTAGGATTGGTCAAGCTTAAAATGGTCACGTCCCTTTTTAATAAATGAAGACACGTGTTATGCACTCATATCTGTATTACGAAAAATAGAGAGAAAATCTATTAGAAATGAGCCAAATCAAAGGGAATGAGTGTGAAGAAGTAGACTGTGATGTTGTTACTGTGAAGAGACAATCACGTGGTTTGCACATGACACTCTTTGACCTCCGTTGATCTGTTCTTCTTGACTGACATGGCATGAGAAGATTGGACTAAATTGGTCAAAGTAAAACACAAGTAGCTTTGAGGGATTTTTGGGATCTAAGCTCTACCACACTCCCATATGATCTACTCCAAAAGTACACTGTAGCTCTGACCATGGATATATCCGTACCTTTAGTCAAGCAGGGTTTATCTCTTCGAGCTCTCATTAACTTCCTTGCTGAGAGAAAAAAAAAAATTACGTAGGTTTTGTTTTGGGGGTTAAATAACACGAGCTTATTTATTTAGGGATAATTTCAGAAATCTCACTTCTGAGATTTCTGACACTTGCACTAACATCCCCTGGGTTTAAAAATTTCACTGACCACCTTTGCTTTTGAAATTTTGATAACAATTCAGTCCAAATAGGAGTAAAATATTATTCATGAGTAAGATGATATTTTTATTCCATGAATGCCCTCTTGGTCCTTGTATCAGTAGAAGATTGAAAGTTTAGAGGATGTATATGCAATTCAGAAAATTTCAAGCACGCAATGCTTTAACAACCATAGCAACAGGTACCTGCAAGTTTCAATCGCTAGATTAAGTGTATATAAACATCACAACTGCATCTACACCCTCAAGATTATGATTGTGAGCAGCAAGAGTTTGGGTGTAAAAAAAGTCATTGTTTTGTGCTGCATTTAAAGTTCATAGTGAAAAAGGTTGAAATGATTGCAAGTTATTAGTAGAAGATTGCAAGTTATTAAAAGGTTGAAATGATTAGGAAAATTGAGGGGGTATAAATGTAATTCAAGAATTTTCAAGCACTATATGGAAACATAAGCAATGCTTTAACAACATTAGCAAGTGTACATAAACATCAAAACTACCTACAAGTTATTTTTGATTTAGAAGCAAGTGTACATAAACATCAAAGCTGCATCTACACCCTCAAAACTATGATTGCGAGCAGCAAGAGTTTAGGTTTATATAAAGTTATTGTTTTGTGCTGCATTTAGAGTTCATAATGAAAACATTTAGCAGAAATTATGGCCTCGTCAAGCCATAGGAGGGAATTATGGAATTCACCCACATCTTTCAACAACAAAATATAACTTTTACTTGACACAAGATTCAGAACAACACACTGACATTTACTTCAACTCTTAATATTTTTCTATCACCTCTTCCTCATTGTATAAATTTATACATAACAACAGGACGCATGAAGTATAGGAATTTAGCTTTATTTACAACTCAAAAATCTACTAATCAAGCAAGGTAGTTTATAATGTATCGTAGATAACATACTAATTTTCTTGAAACTGGTTAACAAGAACATTTTGTAATAGTAGGCTAAGATGAAAAGGAAATTCGTACCCTGATTTATACTTTAAATCACCTTCACTCCCCAACAGATGAACAACATCTTCACTTTGTTTCCATTTTCTTCTTCTTTTTCGTTTGTTTTTTTCTTCTTCTCTATTTCTTCCCTTCTAATTATATGGCTACAATATCAGAGACTTGTTCCTTCATCCTTGTCAAATCCAATCATTCACAAAAATAGCGCCAAATTTCTTCATCAATTGGCACCTTTCTGTAATTGAGTTTTAATCAGGTTAATTAGACATCAAAATTATGTTATTCTAGTTAAATGTAATTAACTAATTTGGATGCATTTGTTCCCCAATTTTACATTATTCATTAGTCCTAGTTTCATAGAACAGTGTGATAATTTCAACTATCATGATGCAAGTAAAGGGTCCTAAATCACTGGCAAGAGACGTGAAATTTTTAAAACCTCGAGTAGTGTTACTAGAAAGCTCAACGGAGGTTTGTGAAATTATCTCATTTATTTACGTCTATATTACTCAGTATCAAAAGTCCCAACGCTTTCATTCTCATCTCACCTAACAACAAAGGGAATTATTCCAAAGTATATGAATGTGTTTAAAATTTAGGGATAATTTCAGAAACCTCCCTTGAGGTTTATGACATTTACACTGACCTCCCCTGTGGTTTGAACAATTACACTGACCTCCCCTGAGGTTACTAATCTTTTGCAAATTTAGTCCAAATGATTAAAATATTGTTTTAGGGAGTGAAATTAGAATTTTGTATCAAATTTGCCCTTTGTACTACATGTCCAATGAATGACAAAGTACTACAAATCAATTAATAATTAATAAATTTTAAGGAGTATAGTTTATAGGCAAATACGCATTACTTATTTAAAGTACCGACTCTTTACGAAAATTTTACTTTCAAACATTTAATTTAATACAAATATTTACGCTCAAATACAGATTTGTATTTACTTTCAAATATTTAATTTTTGTTAAATACAAAATCTACCAATCTCTCTTCGGTAAAAATATTAATATAACACTTTTTGAATTTTAGTTCCAAACATTTATGTATTTAACATAAATTAAATGATTAAGAATAAAATGTCCATAAAGAGCCAATACTTTACTCATGTAATGGATGAAAGCCATAAAGAATTAATACTTTATGAGCCTTTTTTTAAAAAAAATATTTAATTTATATTAAATAAATAACCTATCGATTTCCTTTTTGCAAGAATATTACTGTAACATATTTTGAATTTCAAATATTTACGCTCAAATACAGATTAGTATTTGCTTTCAAATATTTAATTTTTGTTAAATACAAAACCTACCAATCTTTCTTTCGTAAAAATATTAATATAACACCTTTTCAATTTTAGTTACAAATATTTATGTATTTAACATAAATTAAATGATTCAGAATAAAATGTCCATAAAGAGCCAATACTTTACTCATGTAATGGATGAAAGCCATAAAGAATTAATACTTTATGGGCCATTTTTTTAAAAAAAAAATATTTAATTTATATTAAATAAATAACCTACCAATTTCCTTTTTGCAAGAATATTACTGTAACATTTTTGGAATTTTACTTACAAATATTGATATATTTATCATAAATTAAATGTTTGAAAATAAAATACCCGTAAAGAGCCGGTACTTTAAATAGGTAATGTGTATTTGCCTATAAACTATACTCCTTAAAGTTTATTAATTATTAATTAATTTGTAGTACTTTGTCATTCATTGGACATGTAGTACAAATGACAAATTTGGTACAAAATTCTAATTTCACTCCCTAAAATAATAGTTTAATCGTTTGGACTAAATTTGCAAAGGATTAGTAACCTCAGGGGGGTCAGTGTAATTGTTCAAACCACAGGGGAGGTCAGTGTAAATGTCATAAACCTCAGGGGAGGTTTCTGAAATTATCCCTAAAATTTATGTCTGATGTAAAAGCTGTCAAAGTGGTGGTACTTCCTTCACTTGATTGCATTACTCGATTTGGCTTGTAATTTCGAAGTAAATCACTTGGTACACCAATTAAATCAATTCTCCCTCTCTCTCTTGGGGGTTCTGTTCTGAGCAAATGATTGTTTTGTTATTCAACATGATTCAATGTTCAAGCGCGTTCATCACCTTCGCCCAGCAAAGCTGACGCGTGACCATTGTCATTCGCTACTTTTCTTCTTCATCCCTGTAGGATGGTTCTGACTTTTGAGCGATGCACCCCAAAATGACTAGTTCAGGGTATTAATATATGACCCTTGTAACTTCAAGACTTCCACTGTCAACTACTGAAAATATCTATGGCATTGGTGATTGGTTAGAGGTTGGTGCCAAACTGCCAATAGGAGCATGGGATTGATTGACCACAAGTTCCTAAAATTGGTAAGCTCGGGGCAAAACTGCTGAGGTATGCCAAGGGGATTGATCTCGACCTTTTGGGATATACGATTTGGTCCTCCAATTGAATGCACAAGCTTGCCTCCATGGTAGGGAGGTGAAGTGAGCTATCTCATCATTGCCAGTAAAATATCGGAGTTAGGACCAGTTCATTGAATCGATCGGCTAATCCCGAGAGACACAATGTCGTTCAGCATCCGGTTTTGTATAATAGTAAGGCTTCAACATCCTAAGCTGTAGTTCTTCAATTTTTTTTTTTTATAATTTTTCCCGTGATATAAACTTAAGCCCTCTTCAATAACCTAATTCAGCATTTTAATTTAATGGATTCAGATCTTAATATGTTCAAACGCGTTTTATAACAAAAACTTAATTATCTGAATTAATTAATTGATACTGAATTTTCTAGACAAAACTTGTTTCCAAATATAAGTGATAAGATATTCATTGATTACTGAATGTGATATACACTCAAATGTATTTAATTTAATATTTAACAATTCAATAACTTGATGGATTCAAATTTCAGATTTCAGTTTTATCAAATGCATCCTTAGTCTCACAAAAAATCCTGAGCATAATGTGAGATTAGGGGTGCCAAAATGGATGATTCAGATGGAGTATAATTGAATAATGGATATTATTGGATCAACCTATTTATACCAATTTAAATAAATGGGTCCACTTATACCCATTTAATAAATGGGTATGTGCATACTCAATTACCCATTTATAAATCATTTAAAATTTTACTCTTTTTTTTCATATGTTGTTTGATAAAAATAATAGTATTTTATTGTTATTAGATGGTAAGAAATCCAAATTTATTTGCTTAACATTCACTAAAAGTTGAGATTAAATGTATAATTATTTTTAAATACATATAAATAGATAAGTCGAATCAAACCACTATCTACCGATTAAATGTGTTTAATTAGATATACCCCTTTAGATCCATTCAAAATGAATGTGTCGATTATTGGTGAGAGCGAGTTTGGACATATCAACTAGGGATGGCAACGGGGCGGGGTTGGGGCGGGGGACCCCTCCCCCGTCCCCCGCCCCGTTGCCTATTAGTTTCCCCCCCCCGTCCCCCGCCCCGTCCCCCGCCTCCTGCTCCCCCCGCCCCCGCCCCGCCTTGCCCCGCTTCCCCCGCGGGGGCACCCGCGGGGTTAATAAAATTTTATTATATAATTTTATTATAATTAAATTTTAATAAATAATCAAGTACTAAAATATCAACACATCACCAAATTATTATTCATTGTAATTTTACAATTGAAACTCATAAAAACAATCAAACATAAGTTATTTGAATACAATCCAATATGATGAAATAAATATAACTAAAATAGTCAAGTTTTCACTTTTAGTACAAATGCAATCACTAATTCATTATTGTGTTTGTGCTTTTTTTTGAGAAAAAAGTGTTATTCTATTAAGTGTAATTAGAAATTTAGTATAAATGTATTAGTAAATTTAGTATAACTAATTAATAAATTCTATTAGTAGACATGTAGAATTATTCATATAATTGATAATATCAATTATATTACATAAACTAATATACATTATATAATACATCTAACTAATAATATCATTATCATAAGTTTATAACTAATTAACTTACATATTATATATAATTATATATATATTTATTTTTTGTTTTGCGGGGGGCGGGGCGGGGGATGGGGCGGGGGTATACTCCCCCGCCCCCCGCCCCGTTTCTAAGCGGGGGGAAAAAATTCCCCCCCGCCCCCGCCCCACCCCCCGCCCCGAGAGCCCCCCGCGGGCACCCGCCCCCATTGCCATCCCTAATATCAACGCAACTAGGTTGCGATTGAGATCTTTAGGTGAGACTGATACGGCTGTGAGATAAGTCCAAGGAAAATCCCACTGATTATCATCATTCCCAAGTTGGATTGAGCCCTAATAACAAAGAAACATCTACAAAATATACAGCACAAAGTGAGAGGCTTACTATTTGTTATTAACACACAGTGATCACTTTTTTTTTAAATTTTCAAGTGTGGCATTAATAGACAGCGGTTAATGTCTGAGTTTCCTTTTGTGCCATTAGTTGTAAGGTTATAATGGTCCCAAAAAAGACTCAAAGGAAATCCTAAAATTTAATCCAGTTATCAAAACATTGAGCGTGATTTAAGACACTCTATTAGTATTCCTATTCTGGATTTCTGTAGCCAGGTTGCCCTCCTCATGGGTCATCCCTTTTAAACTTCAAGTACCTCTATGGGCAGTATGGATTTTCCTTCATTAAGCGAAAAAAAAAGGGAAAAAAAAATAAAACCTCTCCTAAAGATGCACGGTTTGGACAGCGTTGTCAGCCTGATTGGAACTTCTTCAGTGGAATTGGACTTATCGGCCGACACCATTCCTCCCATTTATTGTTTGGGTTGGAAGACATGGACCATTATATCACAATTGCTTGTTGTTAGGGGGAAGTTAAATACCGGTTACTTGGTTCATGTACATCGAATGGGCGCCTAAGTATAAACTCATGTGGAGGTTATACTGGGCCCAAGCCCAGCCCTAAGTGTTCTTCCCCTCCAAAGGCCACATAACCAATGGGCGGAAAGAGATCTAGGGTTTTAAATAGGGGTTATGAATGAACTGGTGTCGCATTATCTTTCTCTTAGATTGATTGTTGAAGAAAAAGAGCAGAGATCGATTTGCAAAGATGTTTCCAGGAATGTTTATTAAGAAACCAGACAAAGCAGAGGCTTTGAAGCAGCTCAAGTCCCACGTCGCCATGTTCGGAGCTTGGGTCGTTGTCATTCGAATAACCCCTTACGTCCTCCACTACTTCTCCGGTGATAGGGATGAGCTGAGCCTCGATTTTTAATTTCTCGTCTCTTTTGTCTCAGGTATTTTACGGTTTCATCTGAATTTGAAGTTGTAAATATAGTTCTTCTTGTGGGCTGGCTCCCCCCCTCCCCCCCCCCCCCCTTTTCTTCCCCAACAAACACTCAAAAAAATTAAAATCTGGTCTGATTTCAGAGCAATTTGCCAATAATTTATGGTTGGTTAATTGCCTTTTTGGGTATTAGGGATGCCAGTTTTCTGTAGCAACGAGATGTGGATTCTATTCGTTGAGATTTCCTTTTGCTAAAATTATTCAAACTTTCGGGGTGGGTGAAATTTTGTGATTGGCATTGTGAGCATGTAATGTGATGTGTAAGCTGTCGTTTCATAATCCTAAGAAGTTGAATCGGTCATCTCGTGTTGAGAGAACATTTACCTGTGTCTTTACAGCGTTTGATTTATCTCTGAAATTGGTTCCAATCGCGAAGAGTAGGCCATGATTATTTTCGTCAATACATTTTTGGGGCGGTACTATGTTTCTCGTATTGGTCAAGGGTGTACAGAGTTTGATTGCCAGACTGGCTTTGAAAGAAAACAGGGTGCTCAAAAGTTGATACTGAGATTATAGGTTAAGCATTTGCCCTAGATTAGTACTTCTGATAGTCATTCTGTCTTGGTTAATTATATCGAATTTGAAGGCCTTGTTTGGCAAGCAAGTTTTTGGCCAAGTTTGACTGCCACAAGTTTTTTAACAACTTTAATTATAATAACCTCAAAAAATTTTTTAACTATACACTACAAAATATTCAAAAATTTACCCATTTAAAAAAAATTTTTTACAACTTCTACAGTAAAGTTTTAGACAAACACATAAAAAATTCACTTGCCAAACGGGGCTTTTAGTTGTAGGAATACTTCTTGTTATAAACACCTGTTAGTTTCTTCTCTTGGTAGGAGTATCAAAATGGACCAGGAATTTAATCAGTTAGAACATCATACAACATAGTGATTGCAGATTGCTCCCATGAGTTTTCCTTTTGTCAGATCATACATCCCATTATTGGAACAAAATTTGTTTCCTATTGTGTCATTGGACTATCAGGATGCCGTTAAGCTCCCTGAACATGGCATAATTTTGTTCCAAGGGTAACACAAACCCTCTCTCTCCCCCTCCCACAATGTCCTAAATATGCATCAGGTAGTATTTGTAGTACGCTCTTTGGCTAACTGTTTAAGTGGAAAACATTGTTGGTTTGTCCCTGGCAAATTTCTGTTGCTAATCAGTTCCTTGAGCTGTTATATCTAAATTTTCCTGATCTTCCTGTTAATGTAATTTGATCTACTTCTCTGGGGTTTAGCTTGAAACTTTCCTACGTGTGCTGGTATTGATAATCAATTGTTTTGTGCTCTGCAGTTGATCTCAGAGTGGAGAATTGCCGAGTGAAGAGCAGCCCTTGGTTTTTATGCAATTTTCTTTATTAACTTCCCTAGATCAATTGTCTTCTGGACTTCAAATTAAGAATTATGAGCTTAGCACATACTCTGGTGTACTAGTTATATGATAGAAAATTTGATGATGCTTTTCTGGTTCACTTTTATAGTATAGTAAATATGCATTGAGATTGAGGTGCTCTTTTGGTTTTGTTGCTTTTGGAGATTGTTTCACGTAGTTTTTCAAGGGTATCATCTAAAACTGAGGGCTGGACAGGGGGGCAGGCAGTTGGCTTTGGTTGCTACCCGTGTCGATCCTGGTTTGTTTGGATAGTTTGTTGTTTGCACAAACTTATTTGATTGCATCATCATAAACACATTTTTCAATTACCATTTTTTCTCACGTACATAACATCAGAAAAGTGTTAACAGTATTTTCTTTTCAAAAAATGATCCCAAATAATCCCTATCTAAACACATAAAGCACGTGGGATTGAATGTAATATTCTTTTCTTTAATTAAATTGGTTACAAGTGGCTGGCTTAGACCTTCAAGTTTATTGAATGTTCATTCAGTCATTCATGTCGTAGTTGACTTGAATTTGTGGTGTTCCTGGCATCGTATGTTAGTGGTGAAAGTGACGTACTGCCCTGCTTCTGCAGCATGTCGTTTTTAGAATTTTGTTTCGAACCTCTTTGGTATATTCAATGAAGGGAAGAACAATCAAAGTGATTTTTTTTTTAAACTTTTGAATATTCAAATTGAAAATGGATTATTACAGTTAAAACATTTGTTTGAGACGCTATGCGTACGAAGTAAGAAAAAAGTAATTGGGAAATGGTTTTGGAGGTTATTTCAAAAATTTTTCCAGTCGAGTCTCTCGAATGCAAGCGTATTAAGCGATTTGCCTTCTTTTGAAGTGGCAGTAGATTTACTGCCCTAGTCAGCTGATGCCAAACTTTTTGGTTTAGTCTTTCGGCAATTGAGAATTTGAATAGCTAGAGGCAAAAGACTGCCGTAACGATACAAAAACACTGTTGTGAAATTGGACAGTTCACACAAACACCAAACTATGAAATTCTTTGCTGCAACTGAAAATGCAAATTGCAATAAAGAATTTGAAGCAGCAGGAAACTAAGGATAATTGCTATATGACGATACACCATATGATATGATGGATGTTTTCGAAGAACTCGTCCCAAAAACGAAGAACTTCCGTGAAGCTTTACGTGTGTATATGGGCGGGGGGGAAATTTTTTTTCTTTTCACAAGAGTAATTATATGTTCCCTCCTGCATTTGTAAACTGCCCCTTCCCGTTTGCAATGTCGGCAGAGAGAGAGAGAGCCAAGAAGAGCAACTTTCGCTGGTCCACAAATCCAGATACAGTTCATTCATTCTTGTGTATTTATACACATCTTTCGTACAATTTTTGAAGGAAAAAAAAAATCTCTTAGTACAAAAAACACCTACTACTAGTAGTTGAAAGTGAAAAGAAAAAAAAGGACGAAACTCCTGACAAGAGGGTGAGGAAATCCAAGAGTCAAATCATACAGAAACAGGGCGTTGGCTCGTCCGTTGGAAAAACATTTTCACTCACCAAAATTGACTTTAAGAAGAAACAGACACTTCACTTGATTAATCTAAACTCCACCTGAGATGAGAAGTAATAAGTCAGAAACTCCTCCTCCTAACTACTACTAATAGTTTAAGCTACCTTTTCCTTGCGTCAAAGAGGAGTTCTCTGGAGAGAGAGAGAGGGAGCCGAAAAACGGCAGAAGAAGAACTGGAGACATAGACGACAAGTAGTTTCATCCCTCGCATCGCTGGTCGCACAACAGTCTCACAACCCACGGACTCCTCCTTCATACACACTATCCTTTCCCCAAAAGCAGCGTACATCTCGAAACTCAGAAATCAGAAAGGGCAACATACTGTGAAGCAGATTCCTCAAGGTCTATGCATGTGATTGATTCCCATACTGCTGCACATCACAACTAAAAATTATCTATCGGAGTTTGATGATGATTTCGCCCAGGCAAAGATTCAAAATTGAATACCCAAGTCACAAGAATGAAGAGCCTGGGAAAGAGGGGAGGTCCCCAACATGATCTATATTCTTCACTGACAGTATCATCATCTCTGTCATCATTTTAAGCTCGCAACTGGGATTTCTATCCCACTCCATGCAACTGCAGCAGCACCAGCAACATCCATTTTTCATCGTATGGCCATACAAGACGTTCCAGGGTCCATGGGGACCAGCGCCAGCTTTATTTTGAGATTGGGCCAGGCTATCTTTTCCTCTGCTTCTCTTCTCTCCATGTCTTTGGGAGTCGACTTTTACAGCTATACTGCCTTTTGGTAATTCCTCCTCCATGTTAGTTCTGGTTGAGGCTTGATTCTTTCGAGCTGCTATATGATATCTTCTATCTTTGTATGCTTTCTTTTCCTCGCCTGTTCTGGATTTCAAAGGGGAACCAAAAAATAAAATTCATACCCATCAAGAAGTGAACGTTACCTACAAATGAGGAGAACTGTGAAAGGAGAGGGATGGCCCGGGGGGGGGGGGGGGGGAGGGAAGGCTGGGGGTGGTTGAGAAAAGAAAGAAGCATTCATCAAGACATCAATCAAGAATAACAGTGTAATGGGGCCAGGATTAAAAACGATGCTTGCAGAAATGGTTTTAATGGAATTAGCAACATAATACAACCACAACCGCATCATATTATTCTTTTTCTTTTTCTGCATTTCTTCCTGTGACTTCCATCCTCTCTGCTAAAAGCAATATGTTCCTCCTAATTGCATGTGAAATTCCAGTTTCTTGGTAACAGTCATGGGTCTGGTCATTCCGTGGAGCTTCACTCTAGCTCTGCTGGATGGATACTCCATACTGGTCCAATGCCCTGTTAAGCAGCTGGGGATATTGCTGGTCATTGTTATAGGTGATTGGGTATGATCTGCTCCTAGCATATTCAAAAACATTAAAATGATATATGGCGGTGGTTGTGACAGAGCTAATCCTAGTATCGTATGAACAGGTTCTATCAATCCTCACATTAGCAGCAGCTAGCTCTACAGCCGGTATCGTGGATCTCTTGCTCCAGGCCGATGAGTCTTTCTGTCCTCCCCAGTATTGCAGTAGATATCTGATCTCTGCCTTGTTGGCCTTCTTATCTTGGATCTTCTCTCTAGCATCTTCACTTTTTAATCTTTGGCTACTTCCCTCTCTATGATTTGTATAGCTGGTCCTACCATCAGACATCAACAATTACTGTCTGCAGTAGCATTTGCTACTACTTTTTCTTCCTTGCTATTTTTATATCTTACAAGTAGAGGATTCTGACAAAGTTGACAGTATGTACAGACAAAGCTTCAAGTAAAAGTCATACGACAACTTAAGGCGTTTGATCTTTATTTGATTCATTTGTGCAAGTACAGAAGCATTACTAATGGGTTGAAAGGCCAGACTATGACCAGAATGAACAGTAGAATTTTGCGTTTGTTCTGAAATAAACTTCATTTTATCCTACTGAAATGTATTTCATTTTACCCCACAAAATGTATTACATTTTGTCTCTGCCAACATTATCCCCGTACATGAGGAAATTGATTAAATGATTTTGCAGTACAAAATGATCAACAAGAGTAATAAACTGACCAAATTGACAGAATCTTTTAGTAGGCAAAGTACAACATCCATGGTTCTGATAGGTCTCTTGGTTTGACATTATGCCACCTGCAACCAGAAAATAAGGTCAAATTTAGAAATTAAAAAAAAAAGGTTGACAGAAGCACATATCAACTGAAAACAAAAGGAATAAAGCATAAAATGAACTATTTTAGCATTTATAAGATACTTAATAATTACTTCAAGACTGATAAAAACTGTATCGCTTACCCAGAGCATCATCGTTGCTACATCCACAAGAACAAGTGCATGAAAACTCATTTTCATTCCAAGACTTAATAAATGTGTTTAACCTGTGCAAAACCAATGATCTGTAAAGACATGTTTCAGAGTCGGTAATGGTCTGCAAAACCAACTGACGGATACCAATGCAGTGGCAATCTGTTCTCTCTATTAAGATGACCCATGTAAAAGTCCAGAAAGGAAAATGGTTTGAGGGGCATTTTAGCTCATGTCCCTTCCCAGATTTTAACTCTATTGCTAAGCTTGGCAGCATCCACATTACAGCATCGTGAAATACAAAAACCACAAAGACAAGATCATTATCACACAGCAACAGTGAAGCCAACGTTTTGTCTTCAATAGCAAAAGAAGAAAACATTCAGCTAGTTGCATAGCAATGGCATGTACCCAATTACATTTTGAAATGAAATTAGAATGCTATTCACCATAACCAAATTGATCAAACTATGTAGTTCAGGAAAATGATATCACCTCTACCAAATTGCAGCCCGTATATTCAGACAAAACAGTTCCAGCAAGTTTCCATTACTGCAGTGCATCACTGCAGTGCACAACCAAAATGTGTGTTCCTGTGCTTGAATTCTGATGTTACTTCAAATCCAGCAAATAATACAAACGAACAAATAGGAAGCACAATCTTCATCTAGCCATTCTGAGTAGGGATTAAAATTGTTAACATTTCTACCCTCAACCTTCGTGCCATCTCCTCATTTCCTTGTTTGGCATATCCATCAATGAAAGCACCATAGATCTCTTCATCTAGTTCATGACCATTGCCAATCATCTCTGCCTGAAGCTTCAGAGCTTCTTCCATGCTCCCCACCTGGCACAAGCTCTTAATTAGATACTCAAAGCTCTTCCTTTGAGGGAAGATATTAGGATTCTTTATTGCCATTGTCATTATCTCCAAGGCATCAGAAACCTTGCTACTATCACAAAGTGCCTTTATCATTGCATCAACTGTTGTACCATCAGGCCTAAAGCCCTTCCTACACATATCCTTGTACAACAGGATCGCTGTATCAGCATCCCCAATCTTACAGTACCCGCTTATAAGATGCTCAAATGTAACACAAGTACTCTCGAAGCCACCCAAAGACATTACTCTAAACTTCTCCTCTGCTCTGCCAACCTCTCCAATCTCACAAAACCCACCAATTATAGTATTATATGCCATAATATCATGCTGAAGACCCTCAACCCCCATTTCATCCCACACCCTCTCAGCATCCTTCATTCTTCCATTCTCGCAATATGCTGCCATCAGCACACTATAACTAAATGCATTTGGCACACAATTCATTCCTGCCATTTCCCTCCATATCTCCTCCACCTTTTCCACTAAGCCATCTCTCAAAAACCCAACCATAAGAACATTAAACGTATTCGAGTTGGGACCGGAAACTTTTAACCTTTTACCATTTTCATTCACATTTTTTTCACTAGAACAAAAAATTTCCTTGTACAAATCGTAACCAGCAAAACAGCCCCTACTTTTCGAAACTAACTCAATTAAAGAATTACAAGTGCTGATATTTGGACATATCTTCTTGGACCTTAACATTCTGACTATTTCAGTGGCCTGCTCGATTCTTTTAGACTCTATGCAGGCTTTGACTAATAAATCAAATACAAATGGAGCTGAGTTACAAATCCTATAAGTTCTGATCAAAGTTTGGAAAATTGGAGGTGGGCTTGATAGAGAGGGGTCAGGGAATTTACGAATGGCGGATTGGATTAATTCTTGAGCTTGTGCTTTGAGGTGTGATCGAGAGAGGATGTGAATAATGGTAGCGTGGGAGAAGAGAGAATGACAACAGAGCGAGTGACGGACTGTGAAGAGGAAGAAGTTGTGGGCAAGGTGAGGATTGTTACGGAGTTGGAGGGCTATTTGCGTAAACTGAGATGGAGTGAGGGCTTCGTTGCTTGAGGTAAGAAGAGAGCGGAGGTAAGACCACCGGGATTTTGAGCGGTGGTGCTTCAGGATAGAGATGGCCGTTGAGACAAGATTTTGATCGCATGGTGGCGAAGGACCTGGAGAAGATGAAGAAGGAGAAGAGCTGCTGAAGGAATTTTGTTTGATAAATGAAGATTTAACAAGGGTAGGAGTTTGGAAATGGCGAAAGAAAGCGCCAGATGCAAACTGCAGCTCATTGGGGAATTTCATCGAACAGTTTGCTGTCAAAGTTTCATTTGCGGGAAGAGAAATTCGGAACCGATATGCTTTAGAATGGTTTTGGAGGCCGGTCAAGGCAAAGATTCATCGGCGTTGGTTTTGGAATCTGGATTTGGCGGTATCAGTGGCTGGACCATTAGGCCCATCTCTTAAAAAAGTGAAGTGTTTAACAAAGATTGGTCAGGTTGTCCATTGGGAACCATGGGCCAGATTTTTGACAAGTTTCAAACCCGCCGAGCGAAAAGATCTCTTGGCCCAGTCCAATAATGATACATGACGTACTTTGACGGTCATATGAAGACAATATGTATATGTAAAAAAAAAAAATTAAAAATCATAATCAAATTGGCGACAAGAGGGAAATCAGGATGAGTAAAATCCCGCCTCATTGGCGAACTAAATACACTCAAATAGGTGTAGAATTCGAGTTCCACCAGTGATATGAGTGCTATATTCATGAATAATATTCATGATCTTGAAAGGCTGCTTTGACCTGAAAATTAGAATTGGAACAACTAAACTTTTTTTTTCTTCTTAAATTCACATGAACATATTTACCAAGAAGTCGCACTCCTTCCTTCCTTCTTCCATCCTAGAAAAAAAATTTACAAGAAAAATTAACAGATGCATCAGAAATGCATCATTTGATTCTCGTTATATTTATTTGAAAATAAGATGCCAAGTGCATCCAACCAAAAAATGAAAATAAGATGCAAATGCCAATTGGGCTGAGCTTTAGCCTTTTTTTTTTTTCGACATTATGGACATCCAAGTTTTCATCTGACTAATTCCATAGCGCCCAGACAGAGCGGATTTGACCGATATCTAAAACAGTAACAACTGGAATTCAAACTAAAAATCTTAAAAAAAAGATTCTGAGCGAAAACCAGTCGAGCTACCCAGCACGGGCAGTTGAGCTTTAGCCTGCCTTGCAACAAATTGAACAAGTGCTGTCTTGTATCAAGCTCGCTACCTGAATGAAGCATGTGATGGGGCGCCACGGGTCCATAAAGGCAAATTGAATTATTTAAAGTTGACCAGCTGATCAAGGATTGTGATGCTCAAGAATCACAATAATTCAATTTCCCTTTCTTCCTGCTCATGAAAAGAAAGCAATGTATATATAGGAGATCAGAAAGATGTCATTAAGAAATGGTAATCATGCATGTCTAGCCTGTAGCATTAAAGAGTGCACAAAGAATCCAACCCAGCGATGAGAGAAGAAGAACTGGCGAAGGGAACACAGAACCAGATTCATTTTGTGCTTTTATTCGATTGTGCAAGTACCAAGTTTCAAATTGGTAATGGATATCATCACCTTCACTTGTTTAAATATTCCAGATGTTTCTTTGTACCAAAAGAGACAAAAGAAAAAGCAGATGAAGAAAAGATAAAAAGAAACCCCCTGACATTATCTAGACAATAATTTTGTTTGATGCACATTTTTCCAACATCTAGTATTCGAGAACAAAGTGTGAGATACGCTACCATCCCTTATTTATGCCCCCCTAGTCCAACGGAAAGCAAAATATTTCACTCGCAATCTAGAATTTATTAAAACTTTTGAGTTTGAATTCTTAAGGGAGCAAGTAAAGAATTACTATTGATCCTCTTTACGGAGGAAAAAACGAGGGGTTGCTTCAATAAACTGACACTTCCTTAACGTATTTGAGACTGAAGAAGAAAGCAAATGATTTAGTTTGGGGTTTATATTCCGTGTAAGCATAAATCCTTTGGACTCAGTCGCAAAGCTAAAGCAAACATCCGTACTGTTTGTTGCCAAGAATCAGTTATCCGTTTCCATATGAGCATAGTCTAAGGCCTTGATGGCCACACAAGCATGACAAGTAGGATAACAAGAAATTGATGCCCAATTCAGGAAGATGCCAAAAGATGTAGCTTGCAATTAAGCTAAGTGGACATCCAAAAGTGAAATGTATTCCTTAAGCAAAATTACCTCAAGGAATCAGTTCCTGCATATCAGCTTTCACTCCAAGAAACAAAGTAATCTAATGCTCCTACGGCACTTTAAAGCACATTCTTGGTGATGTCAATTGCGTCTGTAATTTCAAGGGTGCCAAGTTCTTATTCGCTCCTCCTGTGCTCCTTGAGATATCACCGGAGCATCAAATAAGAATCTAAAAGTTATGTTCCTGCCCTAATTAATACAGTGATAAAAGCGCAACGGATCTTCTGTCCCATACCATGTGCCACTCTCTGTTCCATTTTTTATTATTTTTATTTTATTTTATTTTTAGTGTAAGCGAGAGGACTCGAACCCGAGACTTCTTGCTTACACTCCCTCCCCCGTACCACCCAACCCAATCCTCCCCCTCTGTTGCACTTTTTATTATATTGCTATTTCTCTTTCATAAACACATTAGAATTTGAATATCTAATAATCTTGTCGCTTTGACAAGTGAGGATTTCCTAAATATACATTAGAATTTGGTCAGTCAAGGTGTCTACTCAACTTTGAGACCCAAAAAAAAAAAAAAAAGAAAGAAGAAAAACACATAAAGGGGTAAAAAAAAGGGGGATCTCATATTCTTTGATGCCAAATACAATAACTACTAGTATTTTTACTCAAATTATATAAGTTCTTCAGATATCTTTTGTGGGTTTTTTCCCATCAATATTCAAATCCACAGTTCAACAAATTGGGATACCATATAAAGTGAAAATTCCTATTCCCAAGTGGGGCATTAGCCAAAGTCCCTTATGTTTGTCCTCTTAATTCCCTTGACGTTAAGATTCTCGTCTTCTACACTCAATTATCACCATGATCGCCACCATCTCCACGCATAATTCCTCAGTTGCTTCATCTTCAAGCCACCGGTAACCTTAATTAGTTAAAAAAAAAAAAACCCAAAACTTAGAAGTCCAATGGATCTAGATTTAATTAACTAAAGCCTAAAGTGCCAAGAATCACCTTTTTCTATATAAGTTTCAAACACCTAAGTTCTTTTGAGTTTCAACAAGTGCCTCTAGGAAAGGAAAAAAAAAAAAAAAAAAGCTACAATGAGATACAACGAAATTCCTCACTTCAGCCACCCTCAACACAAGCTGAAATTCGAGTACACAGAAGTCCCATTCAAGTGCGACGGCTGCAAAGAAGTGGGCATCGGGTCACGCTACAAATGCAGCATCTGCGACTACGATCTTCACATGCACTGCGCTCTTCCCTCCTCCTCCATCACTCATCCCTTCTACACCAAATGCTCCTTCCAGTTCCTCCCTCGACCCCCCGGCAACATCCCCCGCTACTGCAACGCCTGCGAGAAGGACGTGACGGGCTTCGTCTACCACTGCAAGTCCTGCGGCTTCGATCTCCACCCCTGCTGCGCCAAGCTCCCCATGGTGCTTGACGACGGTGAAGTTAAGCTATACCTGTACAGGAAGGTTGGTGCCTCGTGCCACCGGTGCGGGAGGAAAGGGAGGAGCTGGAGCTACCGATCCACCTGCAAGAAGTATAATCTGCACGTTGCGTGCGTGAAGGAGATGCTGGTGGAAAGTTGGCATGAAATATATTTTGGGGCAAGAAATGGGACTAGGAAATTGGAGACTAGGATTCCCAGCCTGAGAGGTACATTGCAGAGTTACCACCGCAGAAGCAAAGGTAAGGTGCAGAAATGTTGCGAGATTGCTGGTTTGGCTTTGCAGTTTGTTATCTCGGCCGTTCTTGGGGATCCTACCACTCTGATTGCGGGGGTTGTTGGTTCACTTATATCAAAATAGGATGAAAACTTTAATTGTTACCGTTTGCTTACTCAGTGAGTGAACTGCTGATATTGTCTGGTTTTACGTCAGATCGCAGGTCACGTCGTTCGATGAAGATCACAGGTATTCTTCTGATTAATATTGCCAAATTAATATCACCAGATTCAAGTTTAATAATAAGAGGAATATCATGCAGCTGTAACTTGATTTGCTGGTTCTTAATTTTCTAACGATCGTATTCTGTCGCTGTAATGAAGCTTAAGAATGAATGTGAATATTGGACTCCATGTTACCACCACAAACTTCCATTTCTCCGGTTTGATATCCTTGTTGATGATGCCAGTAGTGTTATTCCTCTTCCTCGTACCCCTTTCGATCTTCGACATCCGGTTACAATCTGGTCGACGGATTAAACGTTTTAGACCTTGGGATCAATAATGGATTATAATTCGCACTCCTCGAAGATTTTGAACCTCTCACAATAACTCATCTCAAAAAAAAAAAAAAGGACTCTAGGTAGTTATAGAATGAAAATGTGCCTTCCCAAGTTTTTGTTTTTGTTTTTTTTCAAGATTAACACATTTGTCCCTTTCCAAATGCTCTCGTCCAATATTCCTTGATTGCTTCACTAAGAATCTACAAAATATATATGGAGGTTAAAGCATCAAAGGCATAACATCTTCTTGGGATCTTAATTTGCGAAATTGCAAAATTTACCTCGAGCGTGAAAAGAATTTTATCAGCATCAAATGGGAAAAAAAGAAAAGAAAGGTCTGAAAAAATTGCAAGTTAGTCCAAAAACAACGAACAAGTCGGCCGCACCTGTCCCAATGATTTGTAACAAGAGTTCAATTGGCTGCAACTGTACGTGCATGTACGAGCATCACAATACTTAATTACTAAAGAGCCCCCAAGAAAAGTTAGAATTCAAAACATCTACGTCATAGAATCTCAATTTTAGCTACGAGGCCTCGTGTCAATTGTCTTCAATCAATTTTCTTTCACAATGCGCGCATCTCTTATTTCTTAAATCTTTTTGGCTGCACCTAAAATTGTCAAGCGATAATTGAAGTATAAAATAGAAGGAATTTAATACCCAGCACTTGATCTCGGCTAGAAGGCGTACAATTAATGCTTGAAATTTCAATCCATCTTATATTTTTATTCTAGTCCATTCTTGGCACTGATCGATGATCATCAGCGTAAGCAAACAGTTTCTCCCTGGATCGCTATATGAATCTAATTTTGTCTATAAAAGCAACACGAATTCACACTCTACATCTAATCTTTGCGCGAAAACTTTCACAAGCAGATGATTAGAAAACAAAAGAATAAAACCCAAAAAAAAAAAAAAAAAACGCTCGAATTCAACGTCGGATCAGAATATATTCGTCAAAAATTTCCAGCTCTAAGTCAATTATAAAACTATTATTGAGCTGATATGTTGATAGTTGACCACAATTTAGCCCTGCTGAAAACGATCTGTCAAGAAACACGACGGACGCGAAAAACTAAGTGAAAGTTCAGACGTACAGGAAATACAAAGTAGATAACATCTTCTCCTCCTACCATTTCTCTATGAGATCGATGATTAAATTCTACCAGGTGTGAATTGTGAAATATATCTCGAGGCTCCAAGCAAAACGCGTGCCTAAGAATTCCTTCCTTCTCCAGGTTCGCTCTACAATCTTGAATAAATCAACGCCCATAAATCCACGACAACGAAAACATCTCATTCTCAAACATTCTCGCACAAACAAAAAAACGCACGTATGTATATACGTATTATATGCATTGAATCGTAACACCTACATAGCTTGCTATTGCATCGATCAATATACTACTTTGCCAGAGCACATACTTCGGAGATGGGAAATTGTACCTCATATGGGAGGACGGGGTCCATGAGGACGGCCAAACTGATTCTGCTAGATGGTAAACTCGAAGAATTCTCCTGTCCTATGAAGGTCTCGAATTTGCCAAAGAGAAATCCTGATTTCTTCATATGCAACGCTGACGAAATGGAATTTGATGGCCTAGTTTCAGCTGTAAACGGGGATGAGGAGCTGCAGCCGGGGCAGCTTTACTTTGAGCTGCCCTTGATATTTTTGACGCACCGGCTTCAAGCCGAGGATATGGCTTCTCTGGCTGTTAAAGCGAGCGTGGCTCTGAGTATGAGAAGCGAACAGCAAATGAACAAGTATTGTTATAGACCTAGAAGGGTTGCTGTTGAGGATCCGCTAGCGTTCTTCCATGAAGAAAATGTGAAGGTGAGGTCAACAACGACTCCCCAGGCTGATTACTGCGATTTGAGGTTGGTAAAGAGGAGAGGACCACCGGCTGTAGACGGAGCAGGCAAATCGAAAGTGAGCAAGTTTGCTGCAACGTTGAGTGTGATACTTGAAGCGGAAGAGTAATAAGGACTCCCAGGCCAGGACTCTGAAAAAACACTGGAGAGATAAGCTGGTTCCGGTTTTTGGTCTCTTGTAATAATCTGTTATGCCCATTTTCTCTAGCAGCTGCTAGTTATCTTTTTGTGCTAGTCCTTTTTCTCAAAGTAGTTTTGAAGCTCTGTTCTTTGAAAAAGGTCAGGCTTCACGCACATCTTCATGAAAGCTAATCTTGTGAATTGCATATGGAATTTTGTATTTATACTTCAATTGCACTCCTGATTCGGGACCTGGACAACAGTTGCTGCTCTTAATGGTTGTCGTGACATCGGTGTAGACAAAATAAGATTAGAAACGTTCAAAAAATCCTAAACAATCTGTGAACCTCTTTTTCAGAATCACTAACAACACTGTACATGGAACACAAAATGCTCCAATTTAGTGTACCTTGAAAACACTTAAAATAGAATTCTAAAGTTTGAATATCATGAAAAAAATATATATATATACCAAAGGAGCACCTAAAAATTTTCTACTTTTTGTGTACTATTATTTTAATTTCATCATGTTTGGGATACCTAACTTCATTTTATGAATTTTATAGCAATATTTCAAATGTTGAGTATCTTTTCAGCTTCTTTGGTTTTGTCTCTCACGCTATTTCAAATTTCCTACCAAATAATTCTTCTTTTTTTTTTTGGCAATCTTTGCTTAGAATAAGCATTATTTTCTTATCAGATGGTGTTGAAAAAAATTAGTCTAGGGCTTGTTTCGTATGTCTGAATAGATATTCAGAATAAATGCTGCAAATCAACCAATATAGATGGCAGTATCATAATGATTAATTGTAGTGCTTGTTCTTCCGATCCTCTTTTAATGGTTTAATTTAAAAGTGATTATACATGGGGATGTAATAGGTAAATGCAGAGAAATGCTAATCGGATCATTAGTTGGATTGTTTTAATAGTTAATTATGGATTAGATTGCAAGATCCTAGAAACAAATGCAATACTATAGTCTTCTGTTTGATCGTAACCCAATTCATAGAAATAAATGCCAAAAGTGTAATGCCACCAAAAAAAAAAAAAAGAAAAAGATTTTCGACCCAAACATATAGTTTTTAAATTATACATTAATACCATAAAAATTTTGATGTCCTATACCTAATTTCATTTTTGACTGAAAATTAAAGAAAAAAAAAACGACTCTTTAGCGACTGCAAATCTTTAGCGACCTATTAGCATGTGGCATTTAACGAAATGCCCAGTATACACTCTAAGACCGTGCAATTGAAATTTATTTTGGGCCTAGTGGGCTCGTGCTATACTTGGACTTGGGACGGAACACTACATTTCTTCGCTTGAATCAAAACACAATAAAACTATAAAAGTACTACTGAATCACAAGAATAAAAGCACAATTCAATTCAGAAAGTGGTTTCTTGACTCAAGCAAAGTTAAAAGTGAAAAACTTTCTCACACATCCAGGGCCCAGGAAAACATAATTCCCATTCATTCTCGGTACACTCTCGGCTAAATAGGTTCTTCTGGGTTGTAGATGGCATACTCTATCCATTATATCTGTTCATTTTTTCTGTTTAATAAAAAATTATATAGTTCCACTTATTAATACTGTTGACGTGGCAAATAACATTGAATGCATATTTAAGGGGTGTTTAGTAATTGGGTTTCAAATTCAATTTTAGTATAGACAACCTACTTTTGAATAAACATGACTGCACGTAATTGCGATTTTGACAAATTCAAGGATTTCGTCCTCAAATGCTTGCCTAATCCCGTCTGAACTTCAAGAAACGGTTCTCTTTGTCAAGCAGCCACGGGAAACTTTCACATCATACCCGGTACACGTATTTGTCTGTAATTTTCTCTTCTTTTCAAGAATTTTCGCATCCTATTACTACAACTTCCTAGTTCGCATGATTTTCTTGACCCTTTGTTGGTCCTGACAACTGGCCCGGCCCGTATTCCATTTCTAGTTTCTGATTTCTCTTGGAGTCTCAAGATCCAAACCCACCTGCCCGTCCCCATGTGGCCAGTTGTGAAACCAATTTGCAACTTTTCTTTCTTTCTATATCAAAGGATTTCTGCTCGTCGAACATAGCAATAATTAATTTTTGACACGGTCATTTCCCGGTCAATTAGGAACTTTAAAGTGGCCAAAAAGGGAAAAGAGAAAGGTATGTTGCTTGTGCGGATGAAGCTAATCATGCCATAAAAATATCAATCCTGGTGCAGGTTCTCTGAATCTATATCAGTCCGGCCAGATTGGTTTAGTTGAGCTCCTGATTCACGAGACTTGCCCTGGAAAACATTCGATCCATGACGAAAGTGGATGCTCTTGTTGCAGACCCTAGTGTATTGATTCGAATTAAGGCAACTGGGCAAGACGATTGAACAAAAATAATTAACTTGATCTAATCCGGGTATGTACTTTTCTTTCCAAGTTATGATATTACCGCCCATAATTAATCCGAGAATATATCGTATCCGCTCTCCCAAAATCAATTCAGCGGTCAAATTATCTTAATTCCCAAGTTTTGGCTTCAACGAAATACCTGTCGAAATCACCGGTATATCTGACTATATTGAATCTGGACAAAAAGTAGTAGTAGTAGTATCAAAAGTAGAGTGATTGCTTCTCTCGGAGAAAAAAGAACGATGCATGAAATGAAATGTGAAACGATCGCCGCAGGTCCCCATAATGGCCCAAGCTTTTGTTTCTCAAAACTGTAGGCTGTAACTATGAATATTTCGCGCATGAGCAATGAGACTCCCTTGAATCTGGAACTTGGGAGGCTGCTAGGAAGGAAAGATTATGGATCGGCGTCAGTCTTACGTCCCATAAAAGGGCAAATGAACTGCTAGTATTTATCGTCGAGAAATTGAATTTTATATGCTACATTCAGATAGAGAGTGACATGGGAACCCCAATTTTGACATGACCGGTATTATTGAGGAGAAGTCTTGCCAAGATCTTGAGCGTGTCTGGGCAGTAGATCATTATATATTTTTTTAAATGAAATATTGTATCATTTTTTTGATTTGATATATATGATATAAAAATGTACTGATAAATTTGATGAATAATCTACTACCGATCACCTTTTTATCTTCTCAATCACCTTTTTATCTCACATACGTCACATCACAAAAAGTGGTACCGTAATTATCTCAAATAAACTCCTATCCAAACAAAAAGTTAAAATTTGATTCACCACATTATGTCAAACCGAATAAAGAGAAGTCCAGTGCACAAGTCCGACAAATGGCATATCAGAAAGATTTGGATTGCAATTTTCTCTCTAAAATTTTTTTATATATATTTTTTAATATATTTTGAATTATTTTTTTTACCTTACATACATCAAATTACTGTAATATACTTTTTCTGCAAAAACCTCCAAAAAAAAATTGCAATTCAGATGGGCTACACTTGCCAAATACTACTAGTAAATATACATAAATTCGCTAGAGAATACTAGTTGCAGAACCATATCATGCCGTCATGGTGGCGATAGAGATGATTTCAGTAAATTCAAAATGATTTTTATATGTATATATATAAATCTCAAATTTCGAGATCTCTTGCTACATACTTGTATCACAAACCATTTGCCGGTGGATGCTCTTTAACTTTACTATTCTAGTCATAGCTCAACTTGCCAGCTATTATCCATCCAAACATGAAATTTTTTGTTTATGGTGGTGAAATAGTGCAGTAACAAAATCGGTCCACCAATTGACTTTTTTTTTTTTGTCAGCAAAAATATATTTATATAACTTACTCTATCCTAATCTAGGGGGAGGGAGAGCCTGAAGACGCTGTGGTAGGAGCTAGTGGGTATACAGATCTAACTAGATCAAGAGAGTGTTATGACACAATTCTTAAATTTTTTTTTCGCTGTAGGTGATATTTGAGTCCTCACCTACAACCCAACCTCTCTGGTGGCCACTGAGCCATTGGCCCAGTGGTTCGGTCCACCAATTGACTGACGAGATTTTAATAAGCAGACACGGAAAAAGTGATAGTAGGATCGAGCATCGACGGCCCCTCCCTCCACCAGCGTCAAACCTCGTGCAAATGCCACTACATACAAACTGGAGGATTGGATCGCTTAACCAACTCGTCAATCAAACAAACCCCAAACCTTTGAAAACAAAAAATGCTGGGGATGTTGTACTACTACTAGTCTTCTGTAGTTGTTGTTGCGTAATGATACTAGCAAACCGTTTTTTAGGCTCTTCACAAATTTTTTGAATTTTTTTTAGGCCAAATTATATATATATATATATATATATATATATATTGGAGGCAAGATAGCACATAATAGGCGAATGCCAGAAGCATTTTTTTTTTAGGTGTCTAAATATGACTGGCATCATCCTTCGCCTAGCATCTGTTTTAATTCCATGTTCATTTTTTCCCCCACAAAGTGCCACACTAATTTTTTTAAAAATAAACTATTCCAAAAATGCACTTTTTAAAGTTAGTTTTATTCAACCTTGGGGGACTTCTCTATAAATTTGCGACCAGAACCTCAGAAAATTGCATCGCCCCATCATTTTTCGATCGATCGCTCCCTCTCTCTCTCTCTCTCTCTCTCTCTCTAAAATTCCATTCTGGAAGGAATTTGACACATCCCTCAAACCATATACTATATGATCATGGGACTGTGTGTTTCTTCTCGCATCACAAGACAAGGCGGAATACAGGTGAATTTGCCCACAGCAGCTCAGGTAATTCACTGGAATGGGAGGCTGCAAGAACTTTGGCAGCCCACAATAGCAGCGGAAATCCTATCCCACAACCCCAATTTCTTCCTTTCGAGCTCGGAAACCATGCATGTCAATGCAGTCCCTGGCCCAGTGGCTAAAGATGAGCAATTGCAACCGGGCCAACTTTACTTCCTCCTGCCAATTCCAATGCTTCGACTACCTCTCTCTCTACAAGATCTCTGTGTACTAGCCGTCAAGGCCAGCAAAGCGCTCAGCGATCCGGACATGGGGCGCGCTACATTGCAAACATCGGTAATTTTACAGGATGAAAACAGCGCAGCAATCGGATTTTTCGCCGCGACTATGGAACAGGGTCCTGTCAGAAGTTGCCAACAGAGCTATGATGGTGCAGTTGGAATGGTTTCTCGAGTCACATTCTATAGAAATTGTAAGGAACAGAGGAGTTGCTTTTCATGAATTAAAAAGGCTGTTAACTGCATCAGCAAAAGAGATTCTTTCTTTCTTGACCTTTTTTATTATATCTATTGTACTACTTGCGAATTACTAATTAACTGAAAAGTTCTCAACCAATTACTAGTAAGTAGTTTTTCATGGAAAGTCCTGACCGTAAGAGAAGTAGTAGCAGACTGCATCTGTCTGTTTAACCAGAAGGTAAAAGCGTCGCATCACATGGCGGCGTATTATCGTTCTTGATCTAAAATGCTCAGAGAACTCTCCCCCAATCCGATGACATGCCTATTCTTTTTCCCATTCATTCCCTTTCAGTTTCAGGATCAGTCGTGGGCAGGATAGCCCATTCATTTGCTTATTGGGATTGGACTTGGTTCCGTGCTAGGAACAGAGCAAGCTAGGAAGAATCTAAACTACAGTGAGTTGACTCGGACGAGTGGTGATCATGGTTCAAAGTCACAGTTGCGATCGTGACCTGAATCATTCCACATCGATCTTGGTATATCGGTCGAGTTCTCGACGAGACATAAATTTTTAAAATATTTAATATTATAAAAATTATAATAAACAAAAATAATAAAAAATTAACAAAAATAATAAAAATTCAAGTTGACTCGAGATGACTAGAAGTAACTCGATCGTTTCTATCCGTTTTGAAGACGTCTCGGCCGAATTCTCGAAGATCCATTATCTCAAAATCATTTCATTCCGATATCAGAATGGAAAGCTCCATTACGGTGACAACTCAACTGAATTCCTGACAATCTATTATCTCAGAATCATCTCATCTCGGTATTGGAACGAAAAGCTCCTTCGTCTCGATCTCGGCCGAGTATTTGAACCATGGACCGGTGATTATTTGTTGTCAAGTGCTCATTACGCAATGATCAGTTTAATTAAAAATCCACAAAGGATTTCCTCTAACTCTAAGCATACTAAACCCCATTAAATTATTAACAACTTTGATTAAGCTGCTTGTTTCCTGGAGGCTGGCGTTTGCTCTTTTACGATGCCTGACCTGCATACGTCGTTCATTCTTTAATACTAGGGATAATTTCACAAACCTCCCCTGAGGTTTTTTACAATTTCACTTGGCTCTCTTCAGATTTAAAAAATTACTCTAACCTCCCTTGGTGTGATAATATGACTATAATGCTCTTCACTTAATAGATAATTCACAATATGATGTAAAGGTTAAATAAATCCAAGAAAAAGAAAAAGAAAAAGAAACCCTATCTCTTCTATGCTCCACCAACAGCCATTTTTTCTTTCTTACTTTCTCTTACTCTTGTAAATAACGATTTTTTTTTCCTTTCTCTTATTGTTTCTTTGCCTTTCCTTTCCTCTTACTTTTTCTCTATATCCACATCTCTATTTATCTTAGTGATGACTTACCATAGCATAACTATCTCTGTTTACTTGATGAATATGGCACTATTTTACTTGTAGGAGCAGATTTCATTGTCAACTAAAGAAAAATAAATATGTTTGTAGTGATGATAAAGAAATAAATAATGCAATTGATAATTAAGAAGCATGGAAGATAAGGGATTAATGAAAAAATTGTTGGGTTGATTATTATCCTGAAAACTTGTATAGGATGTTAATAAATGCATTTGATTTTCTTTACTTGATTAATATTGTTGGTTCTAGTTTTGTTATGTATGGCTTTACTCTGTTTTACAATGTTAATAAATATTTCTGTGGAGGTCGGAGTATTATTCTACTGGTGGTGATAGGTCAGATAATTATTTGTTTTGCGACAGTGCTAGGTATTGAATTGAAGTTTAGAGTGTGAGTTTAGCTGTTGGTTATCAAGAGAGAATTTATTTTTCAAAAACATTTTAGCTGGGAAGATATTACAAAACAGATATTGGGATTTTTGGAGCTGCTAAAATTCTTGAACTATTCAAACTATTTGTTTAATAGGTTTGTCGCATGTTTGGAAATAATTAGATTTGACATTGGAGTTTAAAGTGTTTGCTTTGTGGTGGTGTTGTTGCAAATTTGGAAGAAAGTGTTGAGAAAACTAGTTTTCTTTTGTTTTTTATAGAACAAGGGTAATTTAGGGTATTTGAAGAAAAATCTAGGTTGATGGACCTATTTTGTTACCTAAATAGTAAAAGCAAAGGAGCAAGGTATGATTTCTAAAAATTGAGGGGAGCTCTCTGTCTGTAATTGTCAGATAATTCAGGGGAGGTTTGTGAAATTATCCCTTAATACTACTAGTAGGTAATTGCAACGCTCGTTTCCTGATGAAAGATAGAATTAGGTCCCCTTAACATTTTTACTTACGGGTGAGAAACACGATATGATGACCTTATAATCGCACTCTGTAACCTAAGAAACTTACCTCACAATTAGTAAGATGGATTATTTATCATATCCTTGTGCCGGGCAGCATATTTTAATTGACTGGACCGAACATTTTAATAAAACAAGCCTTACAATCTTGAAGTGTGTCCAAGTATCGTGTGCAATGTCTTCAAGCTCCGTTCTATGAAACAGCTTCAAATTGTACAATCTATTTATGGTTTATTGAAACATGACAATTCAATCTGACAAGAGCAACAGAAAACTTCGGATAGAAATATTGGGAGCGCACCCCCAATGATTTTGATGTTTAGGGCTTCATTTCGGTCTTGATGGCAGCGACCAATTGTTCATAGGCCTCACCCCATGCATTTTTCATCTCTGTGGACCACATTTCTGGAACTGCTTCTTTGATTGTCTCCAACAGTGCAAATTTGGTCACCTGTGGTTGCAAACATCCAAGCATTTAATTAGATAAATATCCATTTCATCTTTAACAGGGACAGTAGAACAGTCGGGCTACCCTGTAACCTAAAGATATGTACCGCAGAGCATTCATTCCAATTACTGATGATGATGATGATGATGATGATGAAATTATACCTCAAAATGTTCATCCACGACTCCGTATTTGAAATGCGTGGCACCCAATTTCTTGAGACTTGATTCCCGCACCACAACTTTCCCAGCTTTCCGGAGTTGAACCGCAGCTTCACACGTCTGCAACAGAGATCACATCAGAGCTAAAAGGCAAAGTAAAATAGGTCCCAGTATCTGGTTGCAACTTGTGAGACATCTTCATAGTTTGTTTATCGGATTTTCTTGCCAGAGTACGAACGTGAAAAAATTAAACAATTACTGACCATGACGAAGACAGTCTTGGCATGGGTCTTGAGCTTGGGGTTCTGTTCCAATGGAGCGTTCGGTTCTTTAAGAAATGAGAACAATTTCTTAGCGGACGGTGCAATCTCAAATATCCTGATCATCAGAAGGAAAAGCAATACGACACCAACCGCTTATTTTTAATTCTGAACGGAGCAAAAGGCCATTCAAGAACACAGGACAAATGCAAAACAGAGAACACCGACTTACTTGAGAAAGAATTTGAGACCCCATTCTCCCGAGTTCTTCTTCATGGAGTTCCATGACTTCACCACCAGGGCTTCCTGCTCTTCCGTAAACACTCTTCCTGCCGAAGACCCACAATTTTCCCCTCCTCCTTGAAGACTCATTTTGTTTCTGGTTTAGGAAATGGTTCAGAGAATAACGTCAGTCTAGTATTGGATAGTACTAAAATACTACTATATGTTATGCTGCTGTAGGATGGATGCAGAAGATTTTATGCGTATATATAGTTGTCGTTTGAATCTCACGGAGACCATTGGTGGGGGCGAATGGCCATCTTCAGAGGCGGCTCAATCCTGCCCGTACTACCAAACAACTCGAACAGCACATTGTTTTTTGGTGGCAACTGAACATTGTTTTGAATTTGATGGTGGTCTGGTCTCCCACTCCTCCTCACCTTGACTTCTGCTGCGTGAGAGCTGACGCAAATACACATTGACGGCGGAATGGTTCAAGTAATCTACTGCTCCCTCCCTCTTTTTATAACTGACGTTTAAGATTTTACACACCAATTAAAAAAAGTTTTTCATTGCTTAAATTTGTACACTACTTTTCTTTTATATCCTCATTAATTATCTAATTCACCCATATTTTCTCTCACTAGAGTACTAAATGGTGCTGTTTTACTAAGCCAAAAGCAATGCAAACTAACTCCCACCAAACTAGGAGTAGTAATTAAGAACCCTGTATTGGAAAAGAGAGATAAAAGGATAAAATTGTGAAAAAATAATTAATACTGTATGGAGATAATAAAACGACAGATAAAAGTACACTAGAGCAAATTTCTTAAACGTCAGTTATAACAAAAGGGAGGAAGTAATAAAAAGGGAAACTTTTGCAGTTTTTAAGTCGAGCGCCCGGTGACGCAGCAAGACACCAGACACTTCTTATTTTCTTGCGTTTCGTTCGTCTTATTCATTATTTAATATATTCCCCAACATACCATTGGTGATGCACTTATAAAGAAATCAAGAAAGCCAGAGACAAAAGATTTATATTACAGAAAAAAAAAAGGAAGAAATGTTACTTCCCCCCTTATTTTTGTTAATCATGCTCCTACTATTATTTTAATCACATAATTTTCATTTATTAGACTATATGATAAAACAAATAATTGAAGTACAAATAACAAAAAAATGGAGTGCAAATAACATTTTTCAAAAAAAAAATAAAATATTAGAGACTATGATGAATCTACCACATCAATAATACTCTCACCAAGAAAAATTTTGTTTGCTTTTTTGGCTTCCGAAGACTCTGCAATCTGCAGCTCCAAAAATGAAAAGCTAACTAGCACTGTTAACCCTCAAATATAGATAATTCTACCCTAAACTTCCTTGCAACCAGCTAGAAAGGCTTTATTCGACTATCACCCCGAAAAAAACAAAAAGATTCACTGAAAGATATAAGGGAAACAACGTCAGAAGATCAGAGATATACATAACCACCCAAAACATCATCTCATCCACACCCGTAATTGACATCTGGGGTGGCTACCCCAGATTCAAATGGAATTTCAACTCGTTCTTTTACAAGGCAGCGTGTTTCACCATTTTCAAGGACCGGTACTTTACCAGGCGGACATTCAACAGTTATTCCACCATCACCAGATTGATGTTGCTGAAAGAGGTGAAGCAACTTGAACTGTTTATCACTTTTCCTTAACCGAGGCTCATAGCCAGCCAAACTGAGAACAGAGAATACCCCAACGATAGTTAACGCTGACTTTGCTACTGCACCGATGAAACCTTTTACCCTGGACAATGGTCTTCCAGGTTCAGGCTGGAGTTGGTCTGTGTCTGATTCAAGGAAACCTTTTGCAGGTGCATTCTTAGTTTCACCACTTACAACCCCATTTTGGGTTTTCTTACGTGCACTAGGAAATTGTGATAAATAGTCATTATCAGACATCACAGAATGCAAAGGCCGGCTTGGATATGGTGGGAGGAGAAGGTCATTGTTATCTTCTACGGCTTCACCAGCAAAAGCAATTGCCTCACGAATGACTTCCAATTCTTCCCCTCTGTAGTCCTTCAACTTCTCAAGCAATTTTCTTTGACTGTATCTAATTTCCGCTAAGGCTGCTTCTTTCTCGTACAATTGCTGCTGTTGTAAAGCCTGGCCATAAAAGTTTTGCATATAGAAAGTGAGTTTCTAGACCTTTACAAGAGAAACGGATGAATTGGGCAAAGCCTCAATTTACTTTCTTCTAGATCTTTATGGTGATATACGGAGAAAACTTTATCCAGTCATCCGACTACGACAAATAAGACAACAAAATCTACACCACAAATAGATAACACAATTCAAATATCAAGAAATGGAGAAAAGAAACTGGAACTCCAAAGCAACTGTTTGCCAATTGTTCACAAATCAAATAATAACAGTACCCAAGTACAGACATGCCTCGTAGACATAAAAGGTGCCACTAAGTAATCATTCCATACCAAGGTTATGGAGCTGTGGTGTTACTAAACAAAAATCGAGATATCATCAGAAGTAATAGGAGAAAAAGCCACTACTCCCATTTATCGAACATAAGACTTCTCTCGGTCTTACTAAGCTACTAGAGATTTGTTAGATAAACAATGAAGGAGACTAACCAAATCTGATTTATCATTTGAACATGAAATCAGTGCTCTCATACATCATGACAATTACAATCCAGTTTAAATGCTGCAGAAAGGTCTGCAGAAGAAGCAGGTGCAGCAGGAAATTCTCTTTTATTATCACCCATAGACGAACAATCACCATCTTTCAAGTCACCCAATACGATAGACCCTGAATGTATGGTAGCAGCTCACATGGAACCCTTTCCAGATTGCATTCCAGCCCCATACATTAACAAATGTCTCAAGTGTAATGTATTTCAACTTTGTGCTATTATACAAACCCAACTATTGAATCTACAGATGACGGGTGGTATACCAATATTTGATTCCAAAGAGCACCAAAATCTTTATGAGAGAACATAAAATTAGGAGTTCTCAATTTTCCTTCTATTAAAATCTAAAATTCTCACATTTGATACAAATGTCTTGGATAAATACTGAACTCTAAGGAATTAATTTACCAATCAAGTTGAAACCAAGCACTATCACTCAATTACCTCCACCAGAATAGTAGTTATGTACCTAGAAAGAACCACTTCCACACCAAAAAGGACGTCCTGATTCTTTATCAGATCAATGAAACTCTTGGAAAGAGCTTAAAACTAAGAGCAAAGGATGGATGCTAGAGATCATTTTCAACTAAATCAGGCAAAACACGAGACATCCAAACTTGTTTCAACAATTTTCATTTTCCAGTAACCGCGATAAAATAACAAGATGGGGGAAAAACACAAAACTACTCATTTAGCTTATGTTTGCTTGAACTAAGTCATAGCCCCAAAATAGGAATTTTGCTCAGTGCACGGAATTAAGGACTGTGCATGATGAAAGAGTGCAGGAAAAGCAGGACTGAGACAATCGAGAGATAATATGTACCCTAAACTCCAGGCAATTCCAACCATATTCAGCAGGTTTCTCCAAACAATTTGACTTTCAATAGCCTATTTCTCGCAAAGATATCATCTTCAGCACAAAACCAGGCCCAAGACTCTGCTTCAGACCGGAACAAAAAGACCTCTCCAACAGCCACAAAGAAAGAGATGAACCAACATAAACACTCAGCCATTCAAGACCATTATTGACTAACTTAAACCCTAGACTGATAACACTGTAAACTTAAATGATTTTACTCAAGAATCTAACGGAAAACCTTGGGACATTCAAGTAAATTTTGAAATTTGAGATCTGATTCCACATATATTATCTATAAATAGAGGGCACACAAGAAAATCCCTAAAATTTCAAGAAAATACAACATTGTAGAGACTGTGTGTGCGAAACTTTAAAAGAAAATGAGGGGGAAGAGAGGAGAGGAGAGACCTGCAAAGAAGAAAGCTGGGCCTCAAGTGATTCAAGGGCTTCCCTAATATTCAGAAGACTCTCTGCTGCTTCTTCATCGTCATCTTCTTCTGCTTCCTGTTCTTGAGCATCAAGGCCTACTTTAGAGTCTTTACTTAGGCTTTCTCCATCTTCCTTCTTGCCACTGGTCGCTGCTTTATGGACACAATTAGTAATTTTACCCCTCAGTTCAGCAACTCTGACCAAAACCAGCCCAATTCTATCTTCATCCATAACCCCCTTTAGTCTGTGAATCACTCCTCAAAAGCTGCAGGTTTACTTTCCTACGTCTTTCTCAAAGTACTTCCCAATCCTAGGGGTAGAGGGGGATTGGGTTCGAAAGTTGAAATGAAAGAGAGGAAAAAAATCATGGAGAGAGAACGGAAAGATCAGGGAGAGCCAAGAAGCCGCCAAAGGCTGAATTCTATGGTCTCCTTGCACATGTCGATATTAATGCAAGGAGCAGCGGTTCTTGTAGTAGCAGCACCAGTAGCAGAGAGGCGGTGAAACCAATCACTCTGTTTCCGAAACTGTCGCGTTTTGTGCTGCGGGACATGAAAAGTCTAGAGGAGTGGTCAGATGCAATGGTTCCCTCGGATTCTTCTTCATCGATTAAGGTATTCCCTAGTCTCCGGTACTTGGAAATCGAAGGGCTCCCCAAGTTGGCTGTTCTACCGGATATGGAGAACTTGACGTCTCTTGAGAAGTTAAGGATAGAGAAATGCGGAAGTTTGACTTGTATAAGGAATTTGAATAGCCTTACATCTCTCGAATCCTTATATTTAGATGACTGCCCTGCTCTTGAATCCTTATGCTTGGAGAGCTTGACATCTCTTGCGGAGTTAGAGATAAGGGAATGCGGAAGTTTGGCTTGTATAAAGAATTTGAATAGCCTCACATCTCTTGAATCCTTATATTTAGGTGACTGCCCTGCTCTTGAATCCTTATGCTTGGAGAGCTTGACATCTCTTGCGAGGTTACATATATGGGGATGCGGAAGTTTGGCTTGTATAAGGAATTTGAATAGCCTCACATCTCTTGAATCCTTGGATTTAGATGACTGCCCTGCTTTATTAGATGCTTCTCTAGATATGGAAAACCCCCAATCCCTACGTGATCTAAGAATCTCACGATGTGATCAGTTGAATCCTTGGTTGAGTAATAATCTTGAGAAGTTCACGTCGCTCGAGCGGTTGGACATCCGCTCTCATGACCCTGGTTCTTGGCCAATTACGGTTCTCCACCATCAGGCCAACCTCAGATCGTTGACTCTCGGTGGCTTCTCTGACAACCTTGATAATTTCCCGTGGCCACACTCCATCACCAATCTCGTCTCTCTGGAGGATCTTGTATTGCATGGATGGCCAAAAATCACGGCTCTCCCACACCAAATTCAGCATCTCTCTACCTTGACATCTCTATGGATATGGACGTTTGAGGGGTTGGAAGTTCTTCCAGAGTGGATGGGTAGCCTTGGGAATCTTCGAGAATTGTGGATTGGTGATTGCTCTAACCTCAGACAGTTGCCCTCTGCAGACCTCACCAATTTAAATCGTCTAAGTATCTACAGGTGTCCTCTTTTAGCAGAGAGATGCACCAAAGGAAGTGGCGCAGAGTGGCCCAAGATTGCACATATTCCCTTTGTTCATATCTTTTAGTAGAACAAAGTTTGATTGGTTTTGCCTTAGGGGAAACAAAGGCCCACCGTAACTGTAAGTAGTTAATATTTCCAATGTTCTGGTTTAATCTCTACTTATTCGGTTTGTTTAGAATTCTATTAGTACTTTTTTGTTTTTCTTATATATAATCCCCGGAAGGAAAAAGGAAATAAAAAACGCTACTGCTTCCTTTTAAATGGCCATATCCTTCAATTGCTCTTTACATTTTCTTTTCCGTAGATTCTTTCGTCCTCCTCCTTATCATTCATTCTTTTTTTTTTTAAAAGGGTCAGAATCAAGGCAACTCATGCAGCGTCACAAAAAAAAGAAGAGCAGTTTTCTCAAACTGCCTTATTATTGATTCCAGATGTCTGCTGATTATTGATTCCAGTATTCTCTCCTTTGAGGTGCATCTTCTCTGTTCTTGGTTTAACAATGCTGTTTTTTTTTTTTTTTTTTTTTTTTTTTCTTAAACTTAAAAGACAGAGTAAAGTATTGATAGACATTTTCCTTTTTAAATAAAAAAGATTCATTACATTGTCTGAAAGACTTCAATGCACCAGGGATTGTTTTAGTAGTTAAAAGTAGTAGACTCTGAAAATTTACATCTTCTTTTTTTTTTTTGGATGAATACTACTATCGAATTGCTAGAACAGAGATACTCTCTGTTATGTACAAATTGACTAGGAACAGAATAAATACTTTTGTTCTCTGTTATGTAATCAAACTTCGGGCCAATAAACTCTAACAGCTCTGACCTGCAGCTCTATGAACGACTCATAACAGGATTTGGTTTTGGCATTTAATAATGGCTTGCTAAGCTAATTCTTGCACGTTCTACTATTTTTCTTTTTTCCTGATTCAGCAAATGACTGCCTATCTATTTCTTGAGCTCGTGTCTGTTATGCTGCAGGGACAACAACCAAGAACGACCAAACTATTTCCAGGAGCTGAGACCACATTCAAATGTTTGGGGGATTTTGATGAATCCTGTTCTAACTAACTATTGTGTTTGGATTGCATTTTTTTGGATTTTTTTTGTTTAGAAAAATTACTATAGCGATTTGATGTATGTGAAGTAAAAAGATAACAGGAAAATGTGTTAACGAAAAAACGTTGTAATTTTTTCAATGAAAAATGACTGTCCAAACACCCCTATATAATGTTGAAGAGCATATGAAGGGATTGTTTGTTGACTCAGTACCTCATAGTGTATTTCTTTATTGCTGTTTCTCAATGTCCAACTCTATTGTAATGTGAAACTTAATTTTCATTAAGATACAGTGCTTGGTCCTTCACTACTTTTATATATACATTTCCAAAGTTCGATTTAATGAAGTCAGATTGAACAATTACTATAGCAGACATGGGTTTACCCAAACAAATTTCATTCATGGAATTGCACTAGTGTGGAATTTTCAGGGAATATTCTATCTGAAGTTCCTGTAGCAGCAGTGTGATGATATTTGGTCAAAAAGTTATTCTTTAGTATCCATATTTAGTCTTTAAATTTCCAATTTTTTTACCTCTCAAAAGGATACACAATCAGGTAATCACCTTGCCACTGTGTCTCTTAGCCCAACTTATTAGGTGCTCTGGTTAAGGTGATGTGGGCATATTGTACTTTATGATCAACCAAAAAATATTCGTATATATTTTTCTTTCATACAAATTAGCCCATATCTTTCAAAAAAAAAAAAAAAGTTAGCCCATAGAGGCAAGTAAAGTTGGTTGAGCCAAGGTTTGATGTGGGCTTATCATACTTTTATAACCAACAAAAATACTTTGCCAAATTAGTTTTATTTTTTTTTCTTTTAGACAAATACCGGCCCGTATGGATGAAAAGTATGAAGACAGATTTGTCATTTACGGGCTGCAAATATAACTTGTTTCTTCTTGAAACTGATGCAGCAAACTCTAATTAAACACTAGGGAAGAAAAGTAGGAAAGCGGTGCGACATATTTCTTGAAAGAAATTAGCTTATCAAATATATATGAATGCCAGCGAAACTAGAAAGTATGTTCAGTTCTAATTAAGGTTGTGCAACTAACCATGGAGTAGTATTTTATTTTTCTGAAAAAGACTTATCATATTTATTATTCAAAGCAAAAGGATTGCAGATATTCGATTGTGTCACATGTTGCCTTCAATTATATACCAATGTTAAAAATTTAATCAAATTATATGTGTCTTGACTCTGAGGACCCGTCCAACATCAAAAAGAAAGGAAAGGATTGGATTGATACATGACTCTAGACCCATGGGTTTTTTAGCAATTTGGTTTAATTGTTTTGAACCCGTGATTTCAATTTAAATGCTTGTGGATCCAATACAAATGGCATCAAAACAGATTTTGCATGGTTTTTGCGTGGGTTGAGTCTTGGCCAATATATTATTTCTAGATCCATGGACTACTTAATAACTTGAGTTAATCATTTTGAATCCATAGTTTTAGCTCAAAAGTTCTTTGGCCAGGATTTAAATTAATCATTTTAAATTTGTGGTTTCAACTCAAAAGTTTCTTGGGTTAGCTCTTGAGACTAGGGCGTTACAGTACCTAAAGCTTACCATTTTTTAGGCCTAGCATGATTTTTCTCGCTAAATTCCTGATACATAGTGTTGAATTTAGATATGCCTAACTTTTGTATATTGACGGTTAAGTTTTCATTGGGAAACACCATTAAAAAAAATTCATTTCCAAACGTTTCTAAGGAAACAGAAGAGGGTGAAACGTTCTTTTTTTTTTGGGCAAATGTCACTTTACCCCCTGTGGTTTAGCGTTTTTCACATAACCCTCCTATGGTTTCAAAAGCTATACATAACCCCCTTATGGTTTGGATTAAAGTGTCAAAGTAACGGAAATAATCACTCGTAACGGCGTCACCTAAAATGTCAAAAATACCCTTATGTAAGGTTTAAATTTATGTATTAACCAAGGGGGGTTATGTGTATATTTTGAAAATCATAAGGGGGTTATATGATAAAGTATTAAACCATAAGGGGGTTATATGGTAAAATATAAAAATCATAGGGGGTTAATGTGTCATGTATTTATAAGGGTAATTTCGATATTTTTAGAAGTTCCGTTACGAGTGACTATTTCTGTTACTTTGACACTTTAATCCAAACCATGAGGGAGTTATGTATAGCTTTTGAAACCATAGGGGTTATGTAAAAAAGGGTAAACCACAGGAAGGTAAAGTGGAATTTACCCTTTTTTTTTCCCCAAAGAAGTTAGGAGTGTGTACATTTTAACAAAAGAACCAAGTCATTACAAATGATAGGCAACTTTCTAATTTTGGATCAAGAACCTCACAAGTTGATTTCTATCCAATTCAAACTTATTCTTTTTATTTTTGTAACTTTTGTTGTAAATTCATACAATTACAGTTTGAATGTAAATCCGAATTTGTCAATTCATACAAAAGTTGATGATTATATCAAACTATACAACCCTATGCCAAATATAATAAGGTCTCTGATCATCCCATTCTTTATACAACTATGAATTAAGTAGTTGAAACGGTGTTTTGGATACCCAATCTGGCGCGAGCTCTGCCCAACTAAGGTGGAATTAGTCCAGGTGATTTATACCATGGGAAAAAAAAATGGAAACGGTCATTTTGGACATTGCTGTAATTGTTGTGTTATAGTACCAAGAATTACTTAAAAGGTGCAAATTTGGTACAGCAAAAATCTATAGTTCATAATAATGAATTGCAAATGTGGCTAATGCAGCACGGTAGTAAAAGACCAATATGCAAAAGGCAATTGAGTTACCGAGTCAGTCAACCAAATGGCGGGTCCAAGACACCGATGTTTCCCCAACCTATATAAACCCCACCCCCCGCCTATTTTCAACGCCAAAGCCACCGGCGCCAACTTTGGTAGTTTCCCTGATTTTGCCCCTCAATTTTCCCGGGAACCCCAAACGATGTATGAGTACAACCCCATATCGAAAAACATATTAAAACTAAGTCATTTTAAAAAATATTAACAAAAGAAAAACCACGTCCAATTCTTGATTCCATACGTTCTCATTAACATAACATTCCCATTTTGGCAACAATAGACAATAGTATACAAAATCTTCAAACCCGTTTTATATTCTCCCCAGATCCGAATTTTTGTGTAATTTTCTTGAGCATTTTTAAAGGATAAAATCATACTTTCTTTTTTGCATTGTGCATTTTCATTAAAGGGTTCTTCTGATAATGGCTGGCCGTTACGATTCCAATCCGTTTGCTGAAGAAGAAGTGAACCCTTTTGCGGTAAATTCCCATTCTTCTTCTTCTTCGTCTTTTAACAATTTTAGAGTAGTATTTGTTAAATGTCTCAAATGTTCGAAAGTATTTGTTATATGTGTGCATTCAGTGTTTTTTTTTCTTTTGTAATGCATGTTCTTGTTGTCTTGTCAAAACTTGTTATATGCCTTGATGAAGAATCGAAAAGTTTGATGGTTTTCTGATAATAAGATTGAAAGCTTTTCTTGTTTTGTCTGCTAGAATTATTCAATTGTAGGATTTTGGATATGGTTCTGATTTCTGAATCATTTGATTGTAATGATAATGGCATTCTTAAAAGCATCTTGTAGGTGGGTTTTTCTTCTTGTTTCTTTTTCCGTTGTTGGTGGGATTGTTCAGATCTATTCCTCTTTTATTGATTTCTTGCATTTCTTTATATGTTTACTCTTGTGTTTTTTTCTTTTTACTGGGGTAGAAGGTTAACATCCAGAGAAGTTAGTTATAATGTTATCTATGGGAAATTGGAAACTAAAGATGATCGCAGTTCCATGAAAATGCGGTTTACCATTCTTACATTTGTAGGATTGAGCAATATAAGTGCATTCCAATATTCCATACCTTGAGGTTTAACAGAAAAGTGATTAGTGATGCTGTATTCAAGAAGCGTGTTGAGGGCTTTTTTGAGGGCATAGTTTATTAGCCAAAATCAAAGGGAAAATTCCAGCGTGAAATAGAAGACACATGATGGCAAAGTATGAGTATGAGTTAAAGTGTTCAATGAAGTAGAGTTAAATTCAACAGGAAGGATATGTAAGCAGGGTCTTGAGAATGAAAGATGAACTGTTACTTGCTTTTTCTGCTCTTTCTGTTATTTGCTTGGAATTCAGACGTGTTACATTTTCTGTTTGAAGAGTTGCTAGACTTTAACGGAAGCAATTCAAGTTGAATCTGTTTAGCACATACACTAGAAAATCAGGTGTCACATTCAAAGTGCATATGTTCTGTGTGTAATATTCAGTGCTCCTTTTTAACTCCCTAATATGTTGGGAAGAAAGCTGAAATGACAATCTTTGTGGACCATTTTGATATTGGGACTGGAACGCAGAATGGTTTTTTGGCAACTATGTGGATGATGTAACCTGAACGTATATGTATATTTGCATGTTCCTGTCTGTAGATATCATACTTTGTGCTCATTTTAGCTTGTCGAGATGAACATATGACTATATAATTTTCTTCTCTTGTACAACCATTTTGCTTCTGTTTATACATATTCCTAGCTTTCAAATTTTAGGACAATGGAGCTCGAGGAAAGGGTCAATCAAACTATGGCGGTGGTGCATTTTACATGACAGTAAATTCATTCTTTCCTTGAACTCCCTATGCATTACTTTCTGGCCCAGTAATAAGTTAATAGAAGACTCCTGTGGTTTGAGGCTCAAATTAATATGTTTCTTAGGTGTCTGGCAAATATTTCATTTGCTATTCATTTCCTTTCTTTTACTGCCTGATCAATGTGCTGAAATTATACCATGCATACTTTAGAAAGGAGACCATTTTGTCCTTGTCTTCTACGGTCCATTGTGTTATAACATACATGGATGTCTTTATGCAATTTGGTTTCTTGTTTCATTACATATTGGCTGGTTTGTGCTTTTTTTTTTGCATCAAGGACTTGAGTTTAGGAGAAGTCTAAACAGAGCAGAGCAGGTTGCAGACTTAATTTGTTTTGATGGGAACATCTTATTTTATTTACCAGCTGGTTGTGTTAACATATGCTTCTACCCCCTTATTCATTTTTATTAATGAAATCCTATCTTATAAGCATCTTGTGATTGCCACACCTAGATGAGTTCTTATATGGGTGTGCATGCATGCGTCTAGCTATCTCTTTTTCTTTTGGTTTTCATTGCATACTCAGGAGAAAATGCTTGTACACTTATTCCAAAACAGACAATTATGAGATAGTGTTCAAGAGTCGATACAATCTGTACTTCGTTATTCTAAAGTTTCATGAATTCAGTAAATTCCTCTTAGAATGTTGATTGGGCACCTTGTAGGCATGTTATTGAGGGGAATATACAGAGTAATTAAGCTAGTCCATATAATATTAAAGAATTATTTATTAGAGTTTGATGAGTCATGTCTTATGTTCTTTATTCATTTGTGACACTATTCTATCTTGGACAAAGGTGAGTTGTTTATGACTAAATATAAAGTAGATGGATTAGTTCAAGGCATCATTAAGAAAAGATATGTCAACCTGAATGAAATGTCAAATAATGATCAAACACAACAATATTATATACTGCTATAAACTGTACTACCTCATACT